>NW_028088765.1:0-609 GCF_014824575.4 Sturnira hondurensis | reverse complement strand
TACTAAAGCAGATACAATCTCACCTACTATGTCATCCATTTGGTAAGAAATGGAAAAAAAAGGTATATTAGAGCTCTCCAGAGAAGCAGACCATTCATATGTACATACGTACAAAATAAGGAATTGGCTTGCATGATTCCAAAGGCTGAGAGCCCCCCAGATGAGCAGCTGGCAGGGCAGAGACTCGAGGGATCCAGTGGTGTGTTTTCAGCCTGAGGCTGAAGTGAAGGCCTGAGAACTAGGAGAGCGGAGGGTGTAAGTGTCAGGGAGGAAGATCGATTCCCGCCTCAGTCAGTACATATATTCTATTCATATTACTTTCCTTATTTTATGCTCAACGGTCAACCTGCCGATTTTAATTTATCCAAGTAAATGTTTGTTGAAGTTACTGAAATGACATTGGTTAACAAAATTCTGTAGATTTCAGGTATATAATTCTATAATACACCATCTGTAATTTTGCCTGAATGTTGGAAATTCACTGATGAGGCAGACTTAGAACATTCTGGACTCAAGTAATTAATTATTCCTTGAAAGTATCTTAAAAATTGCATTCTTGGCCCTGGCTGGCATAGCTCAGTGGATTGAGCGCGAGCCTGCGAACCAGAC
>NW_028088764.1:0-656 GCF_014824575.4 Sturnira hondurensis | reverse complement strand
AGTTTTAATAGCACAGAAATTGTGTGTTCCTTGCAGATGTGAAAGAACTTGTTGATAAATTTCTCTGGGCCCAGTTTTAACAATAATAGATCAGTAGCAATTTTTCCACCTCTTCCCTGCTTTTTGTTTTTTGTAGACCCTCAACTTTTTTTCTACAAACTCAATCATTCATATTTTTTAAATGCATTTAATCAGAACTTTTAGATTTATCAGCATAGAGATGTACATTTTATTTACTTAAAAGTTTTCATAATCCCTTTTGTATCTTTGCCCAAATCCACTTCTCATTATATATATATATATATTTTTNTTATATATATATATTTTTTTTTTTTTTAATTTCAGGGGTTGGTTCTCTTTTCTCTTACCTCTTATTTTGATTATAGTTATGAGGAGTTTGCCAATGTAATTGGCCCCATTGAAAAAATGGATTTTGGATTTGTCATTTCTCCACTTTTCTAATTAATTTTTGCTTTAAACTTTACACCAGCTTTCCCTATATTTCTCTCTTGTTCTGGAAGAAGATGCTTATTTTTGTTGTTGCTTTAATTAATAAACATCCTTGAGACTCTGATTCTCTTTCCTGCATACAGCTCTATTAGCGTTTGCCGGGTTCTGCTGCAGGAACAAATAATCCCGCAATCTCACCCGTTTAC
>NW_028088763.1:0-2038 GCF_014824575.4 Sturnira hondurensis | reverse complement strand
CCTTAAAATATTTTCACTCACTGGTGAAGCTGTCTTTGTTTTTTCTCTGGCCCGATAGTGTTTACACGAGATTTTGCTAGTTACATAGGCTCTGGTTTGTTTTTCTCTAGAAACCATAACTTCTACACAAGCTTTCCATCTTAGACGGATTTCCAGTGTGCGTATACACGAGATTTTGCTAGTTACATAGGCTCTGGTTTGTTTTTCTCTAGAAACCATAACTTCTACACAAGTTTTCCATCTTAGACGGATTTCCAGGGTGCATAGAGTTCTCATGGCAGCGACTAGAAGGCAACTTCTCAGCCATGTATTCTAGATTCTTGGGGGGGGAAAGCAAGAATATTAGCTAATGTCACCACAGGCAAACTTTCTATTATTTAATTTGATTATCACCTTTTTATTCTTTCGTCTTGATGATGATCTCCATTTGTTCTTCCAAGTTATACACTTTTTTTTTGCTCTATTTTTCCTATCAGTCCCGTCAGATGACTTCCTATTTCTGGGTATTGTTCAATATGTTCCAATGATTTTATTGATGTACATATATATTTTTCTCCAGAAATTTTGGGATGGTATGGGAATCGAACAGAGGTATTGATATATACTGTTCAACATCTTGAACAGGAGATTGTCTAAGAAACCAATAACAGTCTGATTATATATCCTTTGTATATTTATAATTTTACCAGTGAATGCAAGTAAAGGTTAAGTTTGCTATTGTTTTCTGAGATGTTTAAAATCTGATTTTTATTGAGATCTTTTATTTTGACAGTTTGAATCTTCTTTTGAAGAATGGTAAGAGCCTATTATACTTCTTTTAATTTTTAATGTTTACATTTTGATTAACCTGCTATAGGTGCATTCTATTTCAAAACAAACAGAAAATTGAAAGCACAATTTTTATATTACATATTAAAATATAATCTGAAAATATAATAATTAGTATATTACTAAAATGACAGAATAGGAATCTCCAGGGCCCTGTTCAACCACAAAACAACTACAGATTTGGCAAAAATTGGTCAGAATCAACATTTTCCAAAGTCTGTAATTAGTCAAAAACTTACAACAACCATGGGAAAAGTTAATGAAGAAAGAGTCTGCTGAATTATATTATGAGAACATTGTGACATTTTATATTGCTTCTTGGCCATCCTCTAGCCCCCAGATCAGTGGAGACCATAAAGAGGGCAGCACTTGTGGCGTTATTGCTAGTGCCAGAGGGAACAATATGGACCTTATTCTTGAATAGTTGTGGTTCAGTATTTTGACCTGTCTCCACCTCCCTGAAGGATTGACACAAAGGCTTGTCTACGTTGTGCCTGACTTGGAGTAACCCCAGAGCTTGAACCACTTCCAGGGAGTGTTTGTCGAAAGCATTTAAAGGCATATACTTGCCACCACTGCATGAGACTATTGCCATCAGTTGGAACAAGCATTTGACAGACCAAAATGCCTGGGAAAAAAGAGGTTGGGAAAGGAGATACATGGGAGAATAAGGCTTTTCAAAGCTTTTACATATACCAAAAGCTTTGAAAAGAAATGTATACAGATGTTTGGTTCTTGACACATGCTCAGGAAAGAACCAAGAATAGCCTTAGTCTTTTACCTGTGGCTAATCTTTAGGATCTGGGCAGGCAACAGCTGATGATAAGAGGCAGAGATATAAACAGACTGGATAGGCTTTGAAGGAGTACTCCAGTACAGAGCCAATCTGTTAAGACTGGGACCGTGTTTTGTATGCCCTCTCTCTCTGTTTTGGCTCCAATATTTAAGCTAACAGGCAAAACACAAGCTCACCAATTAGTTAATGAAACACCTACTTCAGTGGCCACACATGACAAGGAATATAGACATTAAAAATGTGTTTAAAAGATCATTAAACAAATAAATAACAATGACACACAACAAACAGCAACAATAACCCCAACAGAGGGAGGGTAAATTTATTTACATTTCACATTAAAATATTCAAAATGTCCAGTTTTATACAAAAATTATGAGGCAGGCAAAGAAGAACAGAAAGTTTGTTGCATTA
>NW_028088762.1:0-845 GCF_014824575.4 Sturnira hondurensis | reverse complement strand
TTTTTGGCTGTGGGCCCTTTGATAAAAATTACCTTCTCAAATACTTCATGAAGAGTTTCTTATGTTGCACTGTTTGGAGAGGTTGCTTAAAACCAGATATTTTGATTCACCACTCCAAGTGCTATTTTCCCACAACTATACACTTCATTTTGACCTCTCTCTCCAGTGTAGAACAATGAAATCAATTGCCCATCTATTTCTGTTTTCTGCTGTTCTTCCAAGGTTTTTTCTCTGCTTCAGCTTCTCTCTTATTCCATGTAAGCAATCCCTTTTCTCTTTCCATCCTTGCTAACTAAACTGATCTGCATAACATTTTCAAACACTTCTTTTAATTTGTCTGTAGTAACTTCATAAGGCACATTTTCCACCAGAAGTGTTCTTGCATCTCGATCTTTCATACTGTCTTTTCCCTTTGGTTTTTCTAGTTTCATTTCATTGCCAGACTTTAGTGAGTTCAGAGGCTCTTTTCAAGTCTTCAGCAATTGAAATTTCACATAGCCAAACTTCCTAGACACACCAGTTCTGAGATCCACAAAAGNCAAGATTGTTTTTAACAAAAAAGTCACTGATACTCATTTTTAATACAGGAGCAGATTTCTTAAAGTTGGGATTTTCAAAGAGATTGAAAGCGGGAGTTGGTTCTGTAGCTTCCACTTTCTGATTCTTGACTTCAGGAGGAGATTTCTGTTTGGCCAGGTTTTCTTTCATTTTCCATGTGCTTCTTTGATGGTTTCTCATCCTCTTCATCCTCCTCCTCATCATCATCTTTCTCTTCCTCATCATACTCTTCTCTACCATATTCTTTGTTCTCCTCTTCATCCTCATCCCCTTTGTCTTTATCCTCA
>NW_028088761.1:0-1106 GCF_014824575.4 Sturnira hondurensis | reverse complement strand
TTCCTGGTGGTGACTCTTGTGAGTTGTTTATATATTTTGGAGATTAAATCCTTGTCTCAGGTGTCAGTGACAAATGTGTGTTCCCATATAGTTGGTTTCCTTCTCATTTTGATGATGTTTTCTTAAGCCATTCAGAACCTTTTTAATTTGATGTAGTCCCACCTGTTTATTCTTTCCTTTATTTCCCTAGACTAGAAGGATATATCATCAAAAATATGGCTGCCTGGGTATGTAAAATGTTTTTGCCTTTGCTTTCTTCTAGGACTTTAATGATGTTACAGGTCATATGTTCTGTGTTTGGTCCATTTTGAGTTAATTCCGATCAATGGTTTATGTTAGTGGTCTCACTTCATTTTTTTTTTTTTTTTGCATTTAACATTCCAGTTCTCCCAACACTATTTGTTGAAGAGGCTAGTTTCACTCAATTTTATGCTCCTGACCTCTTTGTCAAATGTTGTTGACCAGAGAGACATGGATTTATTTGTGGGCTCTCTCTTCCATTTCATTGATTTATGTATCTGTTCTTATGCCAATGCAAACTTATTTTATTACAGTGGCCTTGTAATATAGTTTGATATAAGGTATTGTGATCCCTCCTACTTTGTTCCTCTTTCTCAAGATTGCTGAGACTCTTTGGGGTTGTTTTTGTTTCCATATACATTTTTGAAATATTAGTTCTACATCTGTGAAACATGTCATTGGTATGTTAATAAAGATTGCATTGAGTCTATGGCTTGCTTTAGGTAGTATGGACATTTTAATTATGTTAATCTTTCAATCCATGAACACCACATGTGCTTCCATTTATTTGCATCTTCCTTAATTTCTTTCTTCAGTGTTGTATAGTTTTCTGAGTACAGGTCCTTTACCTCCTTGGTTCAGGTTATTCCTACGTACTTGTACTTTTTTTTTCTTATGGCCATAGTAAAAGGGATTTTTTTTCTAGTTTCTGTTTCTGATATTTCATTGTTGGTTGGCAAAAATGTTTTTAATCTGAATATCAACTTTGCATCCTGCTATTTTGAAAATTGACTTATTAGGTCAGGTAGTTTTTGGTGGATCCTGTAGGATTTTCTATGTACACTATCATGTCATCTGTAAACAGT
>NW_028088760.1:0-529 GCF_014824575.4 Sturnira hondurensis | reverse complement strand
CCATCAGTCTGTTGACCCATCCACCCACCCACCCACCCACCCACCCAATGGGCTGTTTTGGGGCCCCCTTATGTGTGTTATCTTGCTATCAGGTGGGCGACATTATCATTCTGCAGACAAGATTAAGTGGTGGAGATGTGAAGGGACAGGTGAGATTCAAACACAGGTCTCCTGGCTCCCAGAAATGTGGCCCCGTCAAGTATGTGATCTGGTGTGAGACGCTTCACCTCCCTGTGCCTTAGTTGTCTTGTAAGTACAATGGGAGCAATGGCTCCTCCTCCGTTATGGAGGAGCTGTGAGGATCGAACAAGGCAAGTTCACGAAAACTCTGCACACTGTAAAACGCCGTAGACATGTGAATCTTACTATTTGCCCGACCTTGCCCCTTGCTTTAAAGTTTTTCCAAATGGGGCCTCTGGGAGGAGGTGTTCAAATGAGACCCTCTGCGAGGCTGCCCCTCCATCTGGTTTGCTGGCAGCCCTTTAGGGACGCGTGGCACAGTGTTTTAGGTGTCAAGTAGCTCTCTCTA
>NW_028088759.1:0-621 GCF_014824575.4 Sturnira hondurensis | reverse complement strand
AGTTGCCCAACAATACAAATCTCTGTGACATTGCTAATGTACCCTTAGAAATAGTGCAAATGGTTAAGGCGTTATACGTATTTTACCCTGAGTGCAAACAGAAGGCAGGGTTTGGAATAGTTAGGCTCACAGGAAGTGTCCCCAGAGAGGGCAGTGGGGGTCTAGGTGCCAAGGCCTCCACATACCCCACCCCTCCCAGTTGCCCCTGGAGATCAGCCATCAGTTGAGTGTGGCACTGCATCTGCCTCTCCAAAATTGACACCCCCCCCCTTCTCCCTTTCTCTTCCCCCCTCCTCTGCCCCTCCCCACACCTCTCAGAGGTGGCCTGCCCTCTTCACCTGAGCCACAGCTGTGAGCAGCTGGTCTCCTCCTCTGTTTCCTTGGGCTTTGTGTTTCCACTACACTTGGCCTGTCTCCAAACCACAGAACCACCTCGGTCCGAGCAAGAGCAGAGCTGGTTCAAACCCGTGGTTCCCATCACAGCTCAGATGCTTCCAGGGCCAGCTTTAAGGTAGGTGCTGAGGAGGCAGGTCCAGCAACATGGAGACACTAATGACTATAAAATGACGTGCATTTGGTGCGGACCATGTGAGAGGCGTTCTACATCCATTTCTCATTTCA
>NW_028088758.1:0-567 GCF_014824575.4 Sturnira hondurensis | reverse complement strand
TTCCACAGCTGCCTTGCTGTTCAACCTACGGCAGCAGTGCCCGCACAAGGACACCTCTACACAATCGGTAGAGACTGTTTGGGGGAAACACGCTTCCTATGAAATGTCCCTATTGCCCAGGAACAAAGAAACCTCGAAAAGCTTCACTCTAATGATAACACAGTGCCCTTCTCCCAAAGTCCCAAAATAGTTTCCCTAGTGTCACATGGCCTTAGACCTTCGCAACTGTGTTCAACGTTGCACAGTTCCTTCTACACGCAGTTCTTAGCCAGGCTTCACTTTTCTCCTTGGGAAACACTTCTGAGCCAGATGCAGGTTAACTGCTCACTCTGTGTCAAACATGAGATACTCCTGTGCCTGAGCGTTCCCTTTCTCGCTGACAGAAATGTCATTCACTGCTCCCTCGCTGTCCAACCTACCGCAGCAGTGCCAGCACAAGGATAATTCTACACAAGCGGTAGAGACTTATCGGGGGAAACCCGCTTCCTATGAAATGTCCCTATTGCCCAGGAACGAAGAAAGGGCAAAGACTTCACTCTGCAGATAACAGAGTACCTTCCGCAGCAG
>NW_028088757.1:0-633 GCF_014824575.4 Sturnira hondurensis | reverse complement strand
GCATAGAAGACACGGCTTACCTCTTCACACAACCATATCAAAATTACAACTAAAACAGAGAACAACTATCACTCAGAACCACTGGAAACTGAGCTGAATGGAAGTCTGACAATTATGAAATTAAAGAAACCACATCCATCCACTGGTAGGAGGGGTGCAAATGAGGAACGGGCTGGTCCCATACCCACATATAGTAGATAGAATTTGGGAGGGGTAACTTGGGAGTGACGAGTCCCAGCCTCACACCAGCAGCCTCAGCCCAGGATTCCAGTGCCAGGAAGACAAGTCCCCACATAATCTGGCTGCAAAAACCAGCAGGGATTAAAACAGTTGAAGAAACTGCTGGAATTCTAAGCAGTCCCTCTCAAAGAACCCACACATGGACTCACCTATTCACACTTACTCTCTCTGGGCTCTGGCACTGGGATAGCAGCATGAAAGGCACCGGAGTTATACAGGGAGAAACTGGAGTGTCTGGCGTCAATGGCATCTACCCATTGTCCTTTTTCTAAGCCCATCCCCCACAGAATCCCCAAGCTAGTGCCATATCTGAGACTCTACCAACCTGGATAACACTGACTCACCTTGGAGATCCCCAGAGACTCTTCCCCGCCCACCCAACCTGCTGTTCCA
>NW_028088756.1:0-1126 GCF_014824575.4 Sturnira hondurensis | reverse complement strand
GCAGCTCCTGGTCACAGGTGAGCGCCTGGGAACGATGGAAAGGCAGCCATCCAGAGGGGACACGTATGGAACTAGAACCACTCTCAGGAGCTTTGGAGCAGCATCTTCTGCCATCAGAAAACACACACGTGACAGTCAGACCCAGGTCCTGCTAAAGACAGGAGGGGCAAAGACGCTTCCTGGCTCTAACCCACTTAAGCCTGAAAACCTGATGGGGAGGAGTGCAGCTCCTTGCCTTGCTAGAGTGTGGCGGGGAGGGGGAATCTGGTATCAGAAAGAATTCCTGAAAAACCTGTGAAATCTGCTCTGCTAAGAGTTCTTTCATTCATATATTAAGAGTCTGGGCAGGAAACCTTAAAGTTTCTGCAACCCTCTTTCCTGACAGACACTGATTCAGACTAAGCCCTCAGATTTCTTTGAACTGTTATCTACCGTATGATCCTTGCCACCCTGTATTCCTGTGTATTACAACCCAATAAAAGCCCCTAGAGGAAGGGGCTCCAGGCCTTTTTCCTCTGAGAAACTGGCTACCTCTGCTCCCCAAGCAGATCATGTCTTGGTAGTGTTTACTGTCATGCATGGCAGACAGGGGGACTTGCAAGAAAAGTTGCCTCCACACCTGCTGTCCCCACACCACCCTCACTGGGCCCAAACTCTCTCCAACAGTGACCCTGGGTCAGGACTGAATCTTTAAAGCCCTGCAGCATCAATAGGACTTATGCCTTGGGGTGGGCCCCTGTCTGTCCCTCTGGCACCAACAGTGAGGAGACAGCAACTCTCAGGGTTGAGCTTGCCCGGGTGACTGCTATCAAGTAATGTTAGGCCTTATACTCCTGGTCTCATTTCCCGGACGTGAAGGTTCAGTGAGGGGGAGTGGGAAGAGTGGAAGTCACCTTCCGGGTCCTCACTGCAGGCTGTCTGCCCCTCACTTCACACTCAGTTCTGCCATCCGTACCTGTAAATGATGCATCATATGATGACAATTCCGGTTAAAAAGAAAGCAATCACAAAAGGGATCCAGGGGCTAGTCTTCATATCCATGGCCTTGGATGGGGCTGGAACTGTAATTGTGGACGTGGTTGGTGTGGCTGAAACTGTGGGCGATGAGGCTGAGGCTGGGGCCGTG
>NW_028088755.1:0-537 GCF_014824575.4 Sturnira hondurensis | reverse complement strand
CCTCAAAAAGCAAAAGTATGGAGTTTTCACACAGCTACGGGGTAACGCACAGCGGGCTTCAGGGAGAGGTGGGAAAGCCTGAGTTTTTTTGTTACAGGCAACATTATGTGCGACTCGACTTCTGAGTCTCAGCAGCTGCCCGTAATTTCCTAACAGACATTTATTTATTCTGGAGCAGAAACTCAAACATTCTCTTTGAGACCCTAAAGTTATCTGCTGCTGCTGCTGGACAAAGAGCCAGCACATCAGCGATGTGCAGTTGTATTGTGAGAAGAAGAGGTGCTGGGTTGAGAACCAAGATTGTGTAAAATGCCCCATAATTGTGCACCAGTGACATTGTCTTCTAGCAAAAATTGGAAACTAGGCATTTTGTGACCTTTGTTATCATTTAACCTATCATCGTTTCACACAGAAGTAGTCGTATTTCCTGTTATTACAAGCAAATTATAATTCCAAACATTTCTCCTGGAACTCGGTTTATAGGGGGGTCTTCAGAACATGACTAACATGCTTTCTTGGTATTTGTCCATGGTCTAT
>NW_028088754.1:0-1711 GCF_014824575.4 Sturnira hondurensis | reverse complement strand
TACTGTGTGCTCCCAGAAGAAAGCAACTCCCCAGCAACTCAGCCAGAGAAGCTATGCTCACCCTGAACTGAGGATTTTCTGCACTGCACTTTCATTTGAAATTACCCCTCCCAACTTCCTCCTTTCTCCCTGTAAAATAATGTCCCTGTCCTTTACTTGTGGAGCTTACCTATCTTTTGCTAAAGCTTGCTTGTTCTGAATCGTATTTTTTGTTACTATTTCTGAACAAACCCCTTATGTGCTGGTAAATTAACTGCCTGCTATATTTTTAAGGTCAACATAATTTGGTGGCTCATATGGGGATCCAGAGGACTCCTGACATCTGTGAGGCTGATGAGCAAGCAAGTGCAGTGTCCGTACTCTGAAAGACTCCGGGAAGAGTCCTTTGGTGCAGACTCTCGGATCATTTTGAGAATAGCTATTCAGAAATAACATCCTCATACCCTCTGACCCAGAAATTCCACTTTTCAAAAATTTTCCCTAGTAGCCCTGGCCTGGTATCTCAGTTGGTTTGAGTGTCCTGCCTATATGCCAAGGTGGTCAGTTCATTCTCCAGTCAGGGCACATACAAGAAGCAATCAATGAATGAATACATAAGTGGAACAACTCTTTTTCTCTATTTCAAATTAATAAATGAAAATTTTAAAAAAGCATAAACATCCCCCCAGTTATGCTTCCCTGTGTATGAAATGAAATATGTTTAAAATACTGTATCCAGGACTTCCGCCAAGATGGAGGCATAGGTGGAAACACTGTGCCTTCTCCCACAACCAAGTTTGAAGACAACAAAGGTTTGGAGAACAAAGACACAGCCAAAGAACAGAAAATTGAATTATACGGAAGTTCGAGTACATCTAACTGTGCAACTGGGATGGTAAGAGGGGTGGAGCCAGCAGCGGAGCCGAGTGGCAGGACAGATCCCCCGACCTAGGTGAGCAAGTGGCCCAGATGCAGTCAGGGTGTGGGGCAGACTGACCGCGGTCGCACATTTGCGCACAGTGAGACGGACCACACAGGCCCCAGGGGGCAAGGGCTGATGGAGGTGGCACACTCGCGTGCAGTAGGACGAAACACGTGGGCCCCGTGACATGGCAGCTGCGGCACCTGTAGCTGCAGCTGCGGGAGGCAGCAGGTGGCAGACAAGACGCCATTGCTCCTCTTTGTCCCTGCCCCCACATACAGCGTCACAACCCAGCGACTTAGTTGCCGTGCTCTAGTGAACACCTAGGGCTCTGATCCTGATACTTAAAAGGCACGAACAGCCCAAAAGATGTGCAAGAAGAACTCAAAGTCCCAGAGCTCATAACTCTCAGCCAAGAAATTGCCAGCCTCTCAGAAGCACAGTTCAAGACACTATTAATCAGGATGCTAACAGAAGTGGTTGATTATAGTCACAAACTAGAGGAACATATGAAGGCTAAACTAATTGAAATGACGGGAGATGTCCAGGAAGCCAATAGCGATGGAAAGGAAACTGGGACTCAAATCAATGGAATGACCCGAAGGAAGAACAACACATCCAACCAGAAAGGAATGAAGAAATGAGAATTCAAAAAAATGAGGAGAGGCTTAGGAACCTCCAGGACATCTTTAAACATTCCAACATCCGGATTATAGGGTTACCAGCAGGGGGAAAGAAACAGCCACGAGTGGGAAACTTATTGGAACAAATAATAAAGGAGAACTTCCCCAGTCTGGCAAAGGAAATAGA
>NW_028088753.1:0-2584 GCF_014824575.4 Sturnira hondurensis | reverse complement strand
CAAAAATTGGATTTGTGATTCTCCTGATAGCTCAGAAAATATAACCTTCATGATTTCTTTTCACTACAGTAATAACAGATTTTCAGGGAAAAAGATCAGGATAGAAAAAAATGCAACTTCTATTCTCATGTACTCTTGAATGCCCAGAAATTTAATTCCATTTTTTAAAAAAGAATAATATAATGAATATATAATACATACATAATCTTTTCACTTAAGGAACAAAAATTAATTATGTAATTCCCCCCCCAATATTCAGGTAGAGGACATCACCAGAAAGTGTAATTATTTCATTTTTAGTCAGTTTTTAAATAAAAAATGATTAAACTAATTTAATAGAATTATCTATAACTAATAACCACTATTTATTGAAAATAATAAAACATTTTTACATTTTAACATTTTGTTAAAAAATAACTATGATTTGTAAAATTTAGCTACGTAAATTATAGTCCATGCAATTTATATAGTAGTTTAGAAGATGACACCTGAAAATGTCTTATTCCAAATTAAAAAATATATATGTATTTGTCCTGGCTGGTGTAGCTCAGTGGATTGAGCACAGGCCTGCGAACCAGACGATCTCGGTTCGATTCCCAGTCAGGGCACATTCCTGGGTTGCAGGCCAGTTCCCGGCAGGGGCCAGTTCCCCGCCAGGGCATGCACAAGAAGCAACCATACATTGATGTTTCTCTTCCTCTCTCTTTCCCTTCCCCTCTAAAGATAAATAAATAAAATATTAAAATATATATATATATGTATTTGTATATGCATGTATAATCAAAACTAGCGCCTGAAAATACCATTAAAAGTATAGGCCAATTGATTGCAAAAATGTAGGCAAAATATTTGGCAATAGTTTAGGAATATTAATATGTACTGATCTCTTATGTAACACACACACACACACACACACACAAAGACAAGCATCAAAAAACAACTGGGAAAAAACCTAACAAGCAAATTACACATGTCAAATATAAGGATGTATTTTGAATCTTTCAATTTGTCAAAGTTTATTTAAAATAATTGAACCCAATTATCTAAATAAGGCATTCTCAAAAACTGTAACTCAAAAGTTAAATAAATTCAGATTAATTTGGAGTGTTAAGAAATATTTATACAATTTTCTTAGTACTTCTATTTAAAAAAATTATCTTAAGCAAATGTTCAACAATGTATAATAATGTTTATCATTATGTACTTTATCACAGCAAAAAATAGGGAGTAACCAAATCATCGAAAAATGGGAAGATTATTGATTAAAATGTAGTTAATTCATACAATGTTTGAAACCCACAATCCTTCTAGTCTAATCAGGTGTATACATTCTAAATTTTAATAACTTCAGACATCAAGTAATAAACAAATGAGATGTAGATAAGTCAACAGATTATAACAGCCTCTGACCAGCCTTTTCCAGACTGCAGAGACAGGGCTTCCCCTCCAGTCCCTCTGCAACTGGCCGCTGGGGCAAGTGGCAGAACTGCCCTGCGCACTGAGAGGTCAGGCCACTGATCACACGAGGGACTCCCAGCATCAGTTCCGTGTGAGCCTTGTAGCCGATAAATCTAAATCACCTATTATTTTTCACCGATTACCATGATACAGATCATCCTATTGAAGTCTCTTTAATATGTAATAACCCTCATGCTTCCCCGCGTCTCTTCAACCCAAACACCTTCCACTTTTCCTCTCTTTCCAAAATCTTCCCACTTTGTTCTCTGGCATCTTTGTTCCATAGTCATCAAATTCTTTTATCACAAGTTGTTTACTCAATATTACTTTTACTTTTCCTAAATTTGGCTTTTAACTAAAAGCATTACATCTCTAGTTCATTTACTTCAATATAAGACATGTATTCTTCTTTCACCTAGCGATGCTCCTCAGCTATTAGTTCCTTATTCTGATGTAAAATGCCCTTTTCTCTGGAAGCTTATGAAATTGGGCTGAGCTCTCTTCATATAAGAATTTTTGGTATCTAGTCAAACTCCTAGCTACTCTCATTCATAAAGAGCTTCTAGATCAAGATCATCGTGAATAACTGAAATCTAGCAAGAAACTCCATTGAACAAGCTAGACCGTTTAATTCTTGACTTGCTAACTCCAGTGACCTCCGTATCCATTTCATTTAGTACTACACTCTAAAACTTACAGAAGTCCATTCTGTCCATTCTGTAATATTAAGTTTATATATCTCTTTCTGGCTACAACCTCCTGTCCTCCTGGTTGCCTCCCTGTGTTGTTTCCATCCTACATTTTCTTCGACCTCATGAAAATCACCAGTCTCTTGACCATTTGTGGATAACAGGATCTGATGCAGAAATGACATAGCCCCTCAGCATGCACACTGCTGTGTGACAGGCAATGCGTGCTTACCTGAAGGGTCAGACCACCGCCTCAGAGCGGGCACAGTGAGCGACATAATCCGCGTGTGCCTATCAGTCCCACAAAACAGCAACGGAGCGTCAACCGGAAGTGATGTACACATGTGCCTATCAAAGCTGCTGTGCACAACCTGTGCCTATCGGGATCGAGGAAAGCAACATGTGCTTATCTAAACTAAGATAAACATATTTATGAG
>NW_028088752.1:0-1602 GCF_014824575.4 Sturnira hondurensis | reverse complement strand
AGAAGCCTGGCCAGGCCCCTGTAACGGTCATCTATGCTGATAGCACCCGGCCGTCAGGGATCCCTGACCGATTCTCAGGTGCCAACTCAGGGAACACGGCCACCCTGACCATCAGCGGGGCCCAGGCCCAGGACGAGGCTGACTACTACTGTGCAGTGTGGGATGGTAGTAGTGATACTCACAGTGACACAGGCAGACAGGGAAGTGAGACAAAAACCTCAGTCTGTGTCACACTGTCTTCAGGCCCCATGAGGACTTCAGACAAAGCCCTGAGAGGCTTTGGTCCAGGTCCCATTTCTCAGGTGTCCGAGTATCCCCTCTTCCCAGCCTCAGGCAGCTGTGCAGAGGGTGGGTCAGGAGTGGATTCGGGGGGGCAGGACCAGGCTGGCCTGCTGTGTCTGGGCCACCGACTCAATTCTGAAAAGAGGGCCTAACATAATAGCAGACTGCCTGAACCTGTGTTCAGCAGTAACAGTGTTTGAATTTCTGCATCCTGGTGACTGGGCAGCTCCTTGATGAAAGGCTCTGGATTCATGCCCAGAGCTGCCAGCTCAGCTGAGCTCCGCAGGCCCCAAGCACCGTGGCCACCCAGGACTCTGAATAGGGCCATCCAGTTACTGCACACCCAGCACCTCTGCTGGAGCTCAGGTGACCACCGCTGTGCCCTCACTAGGAGGTGACCTTGGGGCAGCAAATTGCCAGGCTCAGGGTCATTCCTCTCCCTGAGTGTGAGTCAGCCCTATGACCACCTGATGCCAAGATCCAGACCCTGCCTCAGGTCATAAGGACCCAGCAGCTGTCAGCTGAGTCCCCCACTGTCACCACTTTGAAGTTCCCAGGTCCTGCCTCTGATCTTCCCTGCAGAAAGATCCCTGACACCCCCCTGAGTGAGGTTCTCCTTGTCAGAGGGATTCTCCAGGGCCCCAGAGAGGAAATAACAGCCCAGGGGAGCATTTAGGAGAGGAGAGGGCCTCAGAGAGAGGATACTCTGGGCGCTTGCAAACATTCCCTCCAGAGTGGTGAGCCCACGTGGGACAAAACCAGCTGAGGCTCAGGAGGAAGCCACCCAAAAACACAGGAGGGGATAGTCACAGGTCAGCCCACCAGCCTACAGTGCTTGTGCCCAGTCAGGGGAAGCGCCCAGTTCAGGCATCAGGTGGACAAGTCAGGGGACCTATGTCCCACGGCGGGAAACTTAGTCCCAACCAAGGTCTGCTCTGGTGGCATCTCAGAAAGTGTCAGTGAGAGCAGGTGAACACAGGACGGACCTGTGACCAGGAAGACACTGAACCCCAACTGGGAATCCCTGACACAGGGGGACACACACATGTTCCAGATCGTATAGGGACCATTCACAATGCCTGACACCCTGTCAGACTTTTTTGTGAAGAATCAGGAAAACAGGACTGTTATGAATGTAAAACCATTATATCCAAAAGGGCCCTGGAATTGCCCAGATGATACAGTGTGTGGACTGGGACACAGAAACTGTGACTGCGACATTATTTCCTCCAATCATAAGGGAGAACGAATGATTTGATACAGCAAAAGAAGACTCAGAGGCCAAAGATCAAAATTGGAAACCTGGGAATAAGAGCTGTA
>NW_028088751.1:0-765 GCF_014824575.4 Sturnira hondurensis | reverse complement strand
TTTCCGCTACTCCTTCCCAATGCATTCCTTTCCCCTCTTATGGGCCTAGGCTTCTTGAATTCAACTGAACCAGTAATGCTTATGTGGCATCTATGCCTCTGATCACAGTTACCAGTCTTAACCGAAATGTCTGTTGCTCTGTCATTTAGCCAATGACTAGATTCTAAGCTTTGCTGGTGACTCCGGGTAACCTTACCTTTTCTATCAGTGAGTTTCCTGACCACCAGCTATTTCTATTATGATCCACTGGTCTACTGCTCTACTCTAGTTGCACTTGGCAGAATTCTACCTTAGAATGTTTTCTATCAGGTTCATGTTTTTAAGCATCTTTCCTGCAAGAGGATATATGCTCCTTGAAAATACAGACCTTGCCTAGCACATAAGCCAATTGCCAGAAAATGTCAATATGATACTTTAGCTAGAGTGAAATTTTTAAGGCAGAATATAAATAATCTAGAAATTATTGTAAAATATACATAATTTAAAAAAATTATTAAATGGGATATGGGATACATGTTGACACTGTAATATTAGAAATACGAATTAAAAATAAATAATTTAGACAGAAAATGTCACAGGTTTCACCTTGAAAACATCATCATAGGTAGTAAGGGGATTCATTAGAGGATGGTTAGGAAAATATAATGTTTAAACAAGACAAAAGGACTAATGAAATCCTGTACAGATATTCAGTAATATGAACTGGAAAGTATTTAAATGTTTCTAAATTTAATGGCAATTCACCCTCTATCCCAATTAATTTTG
>NW_028088750.1:0-1020 GCF_014824575.4 Sturnira hondurensis | reverse complement strand
ATCTCAGGAAGGGGCGTTTCTGTCTCTCTCATCTCCCTCTCCTTCCCCCTCGGAGCGTCGGGCGGGGCGCAGCCCGTGGAGGCGCCTGTCTTTCTGGTCGGCTGAGCAACCTTCTCTCTGTCTCTTCTCTCCTGCTCTCAGCTCCCCATCAAGGTTCCTCTTTAGTTTTCTTTCCACATGGGCAACATTTTAGCTGCATAAATAAGTCTTAAAAAATAAACAAGGTTTTAAAAAAAGCAAGCCCTGGCTGGTGTAGCTCAGTGGACTGAGTGTAGGAATTGAGGTTCCATTCCCAGTCGGGGCACATGCCTGGGTTGCAGGCCAGTTCCCAGCAGGGGACGCATGAGAGGCAACCATACACTGATATTTCTCTCCTTCCCTTCCCCTCTCAAGATAAATTTTTTTTAAAAAAAAAAGGAAGAAAGCATCCTTATTAAGTGTCCTGGGCAAGTCTCCGCCGGGCACCATCCCTGCACAGCCACAGCGGGAGTAGGTTGCTGGGGAAAGTGAATTGGTGGGAGGTCAGGTTCCTCCTGGGAAACAGAATACAGCTTTGGCTGGTCAGCTCATTTGGCGAAGTCACTGCTGCCAACATCCATGATGCAAGGATGAAGCCTTGTGTGGGATGCTTCCCATTGGGACTCCTTTGAACAGAGTCCAGCCCAGGGAAGCCACCTAACAAATATGTGTGCCATCCCCAAGGGGACCCGGAGAGAAGGGCAGCTTGGCTCACTGTGGCCATATTGCCACCCACGGCCATCAACAGGCATGCCTTGCTACCCGCAGTGGGTCAGCACCACGCACGGGGCTTGCAGGGATGTGGCCATCTCTCAGCAAATGGAGAATTCTCTCCTTGGACCTTTGGGCGTCTTGGCAGGAACCCTTCCCACCTACCCAAGTGCACTAAGCCCTTGGTCTGTAAAATGAGATTTGGCTACTTTATGAGAGAGCATGGGTTTCGTGGAATATGCTTTGGGGCCAGATACACTGGGGTTTTCATCCCACTTCCGTCACTTACTG
>NW_028088749.1:0-725 GCF_014824575.4 Sturnira hondurensis | reverse complement strand
GGGTCAGTTTGATGTCACCTCTCCCTCACACCTTTTTTTGAACTGATCCAGCCATGCTTTGGGGCACAGTCCCTGACTGAGTCCCCCCTGCCCCTCCCTATCCCCAGCTCTGGCCTAGGAAAAAGCCAACAGAACCCAAATCTGTCCCCCCTGCTAAACTGTCTGTGGAAAGGCTTCCCTGACTGGGGAGCAGCTTCAAGCTGAGAAGCACCTCATGTTAGCAGGTTGGTCTGAGTTCGCAGGCCGAGGCCAGCCGTCACGGTGTGGACATTCCTGCTGCGAACCAGAGTGTATCCAGGCAGGTGGACAGGCAAGAGTTCATCAGGTGAAACCTGAATAGGCGAGGCTTCCTGTCTGCACTCACTGCAGCCCAGCTGCTGCGAGGAAGACAGCTGGGGGTCTGGTGGGACTCTGACTCCCCTCTCACCCGTGGGTCCACACCAGCTGAAGGATAAAATCCCCAGGCAGCAGCGGGAAGGGACTAGATATTCACCTTCATTATGCCATCAGTGAATGGCATCGAGCAAGAGGCTCACAAGGAGGAAAAGAGGCCTGGTGGCCAAGGGAAGGTTGCCTCCTAGGGCCAAAGATGGGACCAGGAGAGGGGCTGGAGCTCTTGGAAACCACAGTGAACCCCCCACCGTTCTCACTCTCCTCCAATATCACCCTGTAATACGAGCACTGGTCTTCCTAGCCAGCTCCTGGCACACAGTAGGCCATTCATA
>NW_028088748.1:0-935 GCF_014824575.4 Sturnira hondurensis | reverse complement strand
AAGGTGAGGGTTAGTGTTAGGGTTAGGATTTTGTTTAAGGTTATGGCTTGGTTTAGGGTAAGGTTTTTGGCTATGGTTAATTTTAGGGTTTGGAGTAAGTTTATGATTAATGTTAGGGTCAGTGCTAAGGCTATGGTTAGGGTTAGGGCTAGTGCAAGGGTAGGTAAATCTAGGGCTTGGAGTAGGGCTAGGGCTAGGGTTAGGGTTACCAATAGGGCTACTGTTAGGGTTAGGGTTTGGTTTACAGTAGGGTTAGGGACAGATCAATGGTTAGGGTAAACATTAGGACTATGTTTAAGGTAAGGTCTAAGGCTAGGTCTACATCTAGGATTAGCATTTGGGTTANTAGGGTTAGGGCTAGGGATAGAGTTGGGTTAGCATTAAGTTTAAGGTTAGGGTTAGGGCTGTCCTTAGAGCTAGGGCTAGGGTTAGGATTAGGGATAAGGCTAGGGTTAGGTTTAGGTTTAGGCTAGGGCTAGGCTAGGGCTAGGGTTAGGGTTAGAGTTAGGGTTAGCAATAGGGCTAGAGTTAAGTGTAGGCTTCCAATTAGGGCCATGGATAGGGTTGGGTTACAGTTAGAGTTAGGGTTAGGGTTTGAGTTAATGGAAGCATTAGTGTTTGGATTAGGGCCAAGGCTAGTGTGAATGGTAAGGTTAGGATTAGTGCTAGGTCTAGTGACAGAGTTATGGTTAAAGTTGGAGTTTCAATTAGGGTTAGGGCTCGGAATGAGTGTAGGGCTAGGTTAAGGTTACATTCAGGATTAAGGTAGGGCTACAAATAGGTTTACAGTTACAATTACGGGTAGGGTTAGTGCCAGGGCTAGGTTTAGTGTTAGGGTGAGGACCAGGGCTAGTGATAAAGCTGCAGTTATGGAAAGATTTAGGGTTTAGTCAGGTTTGTGGATAAAGATAGCTCTTGGGCTAGAGTTAGGCATG
>NW_028088747.1:0-967 GCF_014824575.4 Sturnira hondurensis | reverse complement strand
TTAAAATAAGATCAAAGTAATCTTTTGGCTAGAAAGGGTTTCACCTAAAAATATAGAACATTTTCTATTTTTATTTTAAAATAGCCTTAGTAAAATTATATCTACTTAATAATAACATGATAAAGCAAAACTTATGCTCAAAGAATAACCTTTAAGACCAACTTTATTTTTAACCATAAAGTTAGGAAATTACTTGGTGGAAAGAAAGTTACCATTCATGGCATTTTTTTTTTAATTTAAAGGAGACAATATTATTATTGCTGCAATTTAAGATTTATTCATGCATATAACATTCTTATATTCCACAACAGTGAACTGGGTTTTTTAAACTTAAAATTGCATTCTGTATTTGGAAGATGTATAGATTTTTTGAGGTAAAGCAAATCACTTACATTTTAGTTTGAAGAATTGTAGGTAGGAAAACGGGCTCCACTTTTATTTTTTATTTTTTTTATTTTTTAATAATTTTATTTATTTATCTTTAGATGGGAAGGAAAGGAGAGAGGGAGAGAAACATCAATGTATGGTTGCCTCTCATGAGTCCCCTGCTGGGAACTGGCCCGCAACCCAGGCATGTGCCCTGACTGGGAATCGAACCGCGATCGTGTGGTTCACAGGCCTGTGCTCAATCCACTGAGCTACACCAGCCAGGGCCTGGGCTCCACTTTTAACCTTGAGCTTGATGATTTATGTAACTTTGAATGTCCCATAAACTCTCTTTATTCAAAATTTCTTTATATTTGGTTATTTATTTCTCCCTTGTATTAGTCATATTACCAGTATCTAATTTTGAGTTATGAAATGAATATAAGAGAGAAGTTGGGACAAATGATAATTTACATGTGGAATATTATGGAGTATTTATAGAAGATACCATAGCAGTTAAAAAATATGTGTGTATATATGTTAAGATAAACCCAGATAGTTTTAAAAGAAATTCAATGTGGGCCTATTTTTGTAAAATGTC
>NW_028088746.1:0-1046 GCF_014824575.4 Sturnira hondurensis | reverse complement strand
GCCAGCAAAGGATACTTCTACACAAAGGGTAGAGACTTATCGTGGGAAACCCCCTTCGTACAAAATGTCCCTACTGCCCAGGAACAAATAAACGCAAACGCTTATCTCTGCAGATTACACAGCACCTTCCCCAGCAGTGCCAGCAAACAATACTTCATCACAAGGGACGGAGACTTATCGGAGAAACCCTCTTCCTGCGAAATGTCCCTATTGCCCAGGAACGAAGAAACGGCAATCGATTCACTCTGCAGATAACACAACACCATCCCCAGCAGTGCCAGCAAAGGATACTTCTACACAGGGGGTAGAGACTTATCTGGGAAACCGGCTTCCTACGAAATGTGCCTATTGCCCAGGAAGGAAGAAAGTGTAAACTCTTAACTCTGCAGAAAACACAGCACCTTCGCCAGCAGTGCCAGAAAAGGATACTTCTACACAAAGGGTAGAGACTTATCGTGGGAAACCCTCTTCCTACAAAATATGACTATTGCCCAGGAATGAATAAAGGGCAAACGGTTAACTATGCAGATAACACAGCACCTTCCCCAGCAGTGCCAGCAATGGAAAATTCTACACAATTGGTAGAGAATTATCGTGGGGAACCCGCTTCCTACCAAATGTCCCTATTGCCCAGGAAGGAAGTAAGGGAAAACGCTTCACTCTACAGATAACACAGCACCTTCCACAGTACTGCCAGAAAAGCATACTTTTACACAATTGGTAGAGATTTATCTGGGAAACCCGCTTCCGAGGAGAAGTCCTTAGTGTCTAGGAACGAAGAATCGGCAAACGCTTCACTCTGCAGATAACACAGCACCTACGACAGCAGTGCCAGCAAAGGATACTTCTACAAAAAGGGTAAAGACTTATCGTGGGAAACCCGCTTCGTACCAAATGTCCCTACTGCCCAGGAACAAATAAACGCAAACGCTTATCTCTGCAGATTACAAAGCACCTTCCCCACCAGTGCCAGCAAACTATACTTCTACACAAGCGACGGAGACTTATCGGAGAAACCCTCTTCCTGCGAAATGTCCCTATTGCCC
>NW_028088745.1:0-635 GCF_014824575.4 Sturnira hondurensis | reverse complement strand
TGGTCAGCTAGTCTCCCTGTTGTCTCTGGCTCCACCATCACATATCCTATGGAATGACTGTGTCGCCCTGGAACCTGCATGTGCACCACCATCAGTGCTGAGAGTATGTATTTTGCTTTTCAGGAGCTGTCCAGTCAACAGCGCACCTTCCGAATCTTGTACAGAGAGAGCTCGCAGGTGAAAGGCAGACTCGCGCAGGAGCTGCAGCAGGCCAAGAACGCTGGCAACATCCTTCAGGCAGAGCTGGATAAAGTAGGCACTCCTCACTTCATCCCCTGTCCTTTTCCTTGGACGTGTTTTGTCCCGCAGCTTGCCTGGGGAGCTATGGAGGGGGAAATGGTCCAACCTCACACTCCTTACTTTCCAACAGGAGAACACGGGGAGCCTTCTGAGTCTAGCTTCTCTCATTTGGAGAAGAGGACTATGAGTGATAGAGAGAGAGAGTGAGGAATTAGGTTCATAGATGTCAAGATCTGCCTGGGTAGCTCTCTGACATTCAGGTTATTGATCAGATCACTGGGTGGGATATCACCTGATGGGAGCTCTCCCAAATCATTGTGCCCTGAAACAGTCAAAGAACTGACAATTATGTCACCTTGTTGTTTAGCACTCACTTCAAGAATGATGTCATCCAG
>NW_028088744.1:0-2230 GCF_014824575.4 Sturnira hondurensis | reverse complement strand
TTTAGATTATAGATGGTGTGGTATTAGATCTTCCATTAACTTTCTGTCACACTTAGAATAAAACCCGGTCCCCTCATTCAGGCGTTCAAGGCCATGTGTGGTATGGGCCTTGTCTACATATTGAACCTTGTCAAATACACTCTGCATCCACATGCCAGGAGCATGGTGCCTCCTGACTCCTTTACAATACCTTTAATCTTATCTGAGTTCTGTGAGTTATTTCAGCACATTATAGAACCTAAGAAAGCATTGCAGAAACCCTCAGATTTGTAGTCAGCCAGACAGAAGTGCAAGTAGCCTGGAGACCCTGTGTGCAGCTGGTGTCTAAACTGGGGGGATCTTGTTGACTGAGCATTTAACCTGTGGGGTTTTCCCTGACTCTGAATAGTTAGTGTCACAATTGAATTGAATTGAATTGAATTGAACTGAATTGAATTGAATTGAATTGAATTGAATTGATTGGAATTGAATTCGGTTCCATTCAATTCAAGTCAAGTCAATTCACTTCAATTCAATTGTTGGGCACACAGTTGGTATTAGTTGTTGTTAGGAAGAAAAAAAACCCCACAAGTCCATATTCCAGTTCCAGCGTTACTTTCCATCTCCACTTCTGTCCCTGTGGTCCAATCCATCCTCTCTCCAGGACCTGCTCCCCTAACGGGCTCCTCACTAGCCTTTTTGCTTCCTCTGTTGATGCTACAAAACAGTTAACACCCAAGCAGCATTTAAAAACACACACCACAGTGCATTACTTTTTGCTAAAATCCTCCATTAGCTTCCTGTCACACTGAGTGTAAAACCTAGTCCTCAACTTCTGGCTTTCAAGGCCCTTTGTGATCTGGCCCCTGTCTACTTATCAAATACCACACCCTGTTACTCATTAAGTCCTTTCCAAGTGGCTGGCTTTCTGGTTTTCTGTTTATTAAATCCAGAAAACTTTTTCTTGCCTTGGGGCCTTTCCTTGGCATGGCCTGACATATGTAACTATCTTCTAAACAGCCTAATCCAAGCTATTACTCAGAATTCAGCTCAGAGACGCGTTCCTGGACCACCCAAATGGGGGTGCAGATTTACCACCAGAGCAGGCTGTTCTAATTCTCTGCATTCCTTATCAGCACCTGGCGCAGTTCATGTTTATTTATCTGTTTATTGTCTGACAGATACTTTTTTTATTTATCTGACAGATAAACCATTCTGGTTTATTCACCCACCAGAATATTAGCTCCACGAGAAATGGCACTTCGTCTGTCTCATCCATCCCTCCATCCCACATTCAAAATGGTGTCTGACCCACCTGGCCAACTAATGAATATTTGAAGACTCGGTGGTTGAAGAAAACCTTCTTCACCCTCGAGGCAAAAAGTGGGGGCTTCCTGGTGGCTGAATTGATTGACCAGATAACATCAGAGATGACAACTGTTCTCTGCTAATTCTGTGCTGCAGCGTCTGACTGGTGATAGGGACTCGAGTTGGGAGTGAAACTATTTTAAGGATTCACCCCATGAAAGGGGCTGTTTGTTAGAGCATCCACAAACGTAAACAACTTCTATAAAACCAGACAGGAGGGCCGAGATCAAACAAGGTCACTGGCAGGTTTCCTTGTTCAGTACAACGTTTTCACTGCTGTTCCCATGAAAAACATTCATTCTGCAAGTCAGTCAGCCTCCTATCTCCTTGAGCACTAATTGCTATGCTTGGTTAGGCAATTTAGGCAAGCACACCCCTCTCAACATGGCATAGGGAAGGGAAGAGAGGGGTCTGGCTTTTCAAAAGTACAATGTATTCTGATAAAAGGAAACCACAGAAAAAAATTCCAAGACAGGAGAAGGCTTCTAAGTGGGAATAAATGCCTCCTCTGAGACCAGGAAGAGCCTTCAGCCCTCCAGCCTTAAGGTTCTTTGAGAAGCCCAGAGTCCTACAGCTCCTGTGGGAAAGAGAGAATTATGGCATTTTTTGAATCTGGCATCTGATATAGTAAAGGCTTTCCCCTAAACAGATAGACTTTAACTGCCCTCCCCTGGGTCTGCTTGCTGTTTAAAAGCAAAGATGCTTTGTGCATACTGATAGTCAAAAGTGTGGTTTCTGTACAATGGCCAGCAGCTAATGCCAACAATTAACTCTGCATATTTTGTCTCTGCCCTAAATTTATTCATCTCACAAAAGACATCCCGAATTTCCAAAGGGAAATTCATGCCCACTATGCAGTTAAAGCCCTTTAAATGGTCATAGC
>NW_028088743.1:0-529 GCF_014824575.4 Sturnira hondurensis | reverse complement strand
TTTTTTTTTTTTTTTTTTTTTTTTTTTGAGGAGAAAGACCAGAGGTCCTTTGTCTTACTTACGCCCATGGTCCTGAACCAGGCCACATCTGCGCTTGTCTTCCTCCCACAGACGAAGCAGAGAGCGAGAAGTGGTACCTGTCGGCAGACTTCCCTTCAGCCACCGTCAAGACCGAGCCGATGACGGAGGAGTCGCCCCCAGGACTGGTCCCCTCTGTTACTCTGACCATCACGGCCATCTCCACCCCTTTTGAAAAGGAGGAACTTGCTCTGGAAGTGAACACTGGGGTACACTCGACTGTCTCCCGCATAAACCGATTTGATCCAAAGACATCCTTATTCCCTAACGAGGCATTTAGTTATTTGGGAGCTCGTGGCTGGATGTGTTTTTTTTTTTAAGATTTTATTTATTTATTTTTAGACAGAGGGAAAGGGAGGGAGAAAGAGAGAGAGAAACATCAATGTATGGTTACCTCTCGTACCCCTCCACTGGGGACCTGGCCCACAACCCAGGCATGTGCCCTGACTGG
>NW_028088742.1:0-1749 GCF_014824575.4 Sturnira hondurensis | reverse complement strand
TACGCTTTCCTTACTCAGAGGGTCTTACTGCATCTCTCACTTCAGCATAGCAAAGAACTTTGAAACAGTCAGATGAATGATGTAATGACATATGGATGAGACAATATAAACTTTAGAAAACTATTAAAGTTTATTTATCTAATTTTTAAAAAGATTTTCCTTATCTTCTTGAGAGAGAGGAAGAGGAGAGAGAGAAAAACATTGATCAGTAGCCTTTCACACACGCCCAAACCAGGAAACTGGCACACATCCCAGGTATGCGCCCAGACCGGGAATCAAGCCAATGACCTTTTGCTTTGCAGGATAACACCCAACTGGTCATGGTGGCCAGAGCAAAACTCTGAAAGTTCTAATGAGTTCGTAAGTGGTTTGAAGAAGCAACTATGGGTTAGATTGCACTACTCCTGATACTGTGATCTTAGAAATATAGTCAAACTTTTCCGTATCCCTGAAAGCTCACTTTCTTCATCATAAATGGTGAGTTATAGTACGTACCTCATCGGGGTGTTGTAATGTTTAAGTGAGTCTATTCATATAGAATTCTTAAAGTGTGAATGAAACAAATGGTAGTCACTATTGTTGCTGTAGTTGTTGACTATTAAGATGATGATGAGCCCTGGCAGGTTGTCTCAGTGGATTGAGTACTGGCCTGAGGAATGAAAGGTCACCAGTTCCATTCCCGGTCAGGGCACATACCTGGGTTTTGGTTCAGGTTCCCTACTTGGGGGTGGGTGAGTGGCAACCCATATAGATGTGTCTTGCACATGCTTCTTTCCTCACTTTCTCCCTCCTTTCCTTTCTCTCTAAAACATCAATAAATAAAATTATTTTAAAAATAATAATATTGAAAAATGTGTTGAAGAGAACAGGAAAGGAAGGCAGCAGTTCCTAGGATACTTTCAGCACTTTCCTACTCTTATCTGCATTTCTATCCATGGGGTAAATTTTCTTGTCAACAGGATTTGGGAAATACTCACCTCCTTATGTTTACTCTGTTCCCTTCTGAAGGCCACCCAAGCAGGTTTCACTGAAAGATGATGAGAAATCAGTGTTTTCGTTGGTAAATGTTTCCAAAATCTGAAGATACTTATTACGGACACAAAATTCTGAATGAGTAGTCTAAGAACAATCCCAGGATGATTGGAAAATGTTTTCTGAGGTATCATTAACGCTTATGCTTCTATTGGGGCCATCCACTACTTTCATTAGAATGATTAAAAAAATAGACAAAGTATCATCTCCGCTTCACCCTATGTTCATAAAGCATCTATTATCATTTATTAAAAAATAAATTGGGCCCTGGCTGGTGTAGCTCAGTGGATTGAGTGCGGGCCTGCGAACCAGATGATCGTGGTTCGATTCCCAGTCAGGGCACATGCCTGGGTTGCAGGCCAGTTCCCAGAAGGGGATGCATGAGAAGCAACCATACATTGATGTTTCTCTTCCTCTCTCCTTCCCTTCCTGTCTAAAGATAAATAAATAAAAAATATTTTAAAAAATAAAATACATTGGCCTCTCCTGACAAAACTGTGATACAAGTAACTGCACAGAAACTCCATGTCTTCAACATAACCCCTTTTCTGCCCTGTTTTCTTCATTTGAACTGGCCTTGTCTGGGCTAAGGGCACCAGGATCACCTCGCCTCCTTTCTCCGGTATCCTCCCACCTGTGCACATACTGGCCATCCACGCCCTTCTGTAATCTTTAGACTCTGGTCAGCATCCATAGTCTGATGGCCACAGAAATAGA
>NW_028088741.1:0-540 GCF_014824575.4 Sturnira hondurensis | reverse complement strand
TGGGCCATAGTCTGAAAGCTGACTTTGCCTTCAAAATACCTGAACAAAATCATGAACACAACTAATTTCTGAGACTTTACTATCAGCCTTAGTATTCCCTGTTAGCAGTTCGGAGCTTGGGAGGCGCAGCCCTGCTGGGCGGTGCGTTTCGTTCGGCTGAGTCTCTTCGCCTCTTTCTGCCTTTAAAGGCTGTGACTGGATCGGTGGGGCGTCTCCCAGTCAGTGGCACCTGCGCACCAAGGAAAGCGGGTGCGCACACTCGCGGAAATGCACGATGACCGCGTGTGCTCGCCTCTCTGGGCCCGTCCACGCGGCAGGCTCCGTTTGCTGTTGAACGCACGCAGTGCAGCCCTGAAGTCCTGGGAAGGAAGTCCTCCGTCAGCTCCACCAGCCAGCCTGCCACCTTCAGGGGGAGCCACAGGCCTCCTGTGGCACCGACTCCCATTAAGGGGGAAGCCAGGACCAGCTCCAGGCATTGCCGAGGGGCCAGGGTGCTACAGACCCCCCGAGGCACAGAAGCAGCCCTGTGAGAGGTCTAAG
>NW_028088740.1:0-619 GCF_014824575.4 Sturnira hondurensis | reverse complement strand
CTCCAGCTGGAAGTCCATTCCTCACCCTTGAACCCTGAGTCAAGCCCAACTGAGTCTCTTCTGAAGGCCCCAGGCTCACGGCCGGGCCCAGGCCGCACTTGGGGGCTCTACAGCAATCGTCTTACTTGTCTTTTTCCTCCGGAAAAACGTACTGGGAAGGGGTAACACGAGCACGTTCCGAAGGGCCACTGGGTCACCCAGTCCGTGGTGCCCACGCGGAAAGCCCGTGCCCCGTGTGGGAGGCCGGGGGAGAGGGGCTGGTGTGGCCTGGTGGCACGCTTTGCAAGTGGGGCCCGGGAGGAGGGGTGGCGGCCTGTTGTTGGGTGACTTTCCGTGGCGTTCCTTTCACTCAGTGTAATCAGTCAGCCTTGGGAAGTCACCCGTGGGCCCCTTTGTGGGTTTCTGTAACCCTCTCCCTTCCCACAATTCGATAGGTAAGGCCCCACACTATGGATAAAATCCAATTTTCAGTTAACTTGAAAGCAGAAGAAACCGAGTGAAAACCACTTAATCAGGAAAAACATTGCTCTTTTCCATTCAGCCCCCCCCCCCTCTTTAGCCAAGATGTATTTATTGTCATTACTGTGCTAAGTGTCTGGTTATCATAACCACGAAAAGA
>NW_028088739.1:0-1115 GCF_014824575.4 Sturnira hondurensis | reverse complement strand
TCAGTATCCGCAAATCAGTAAATGTAATACACCACATAAACAAATGCAAAGAGAAAAACCACACAGTCACATCAATAGATGTGGAAAAAATTTTTGAGAAGGTACAACACCCATTTATGATAAAGGTACTCAGCAAAGTGGGAATAGAGGGAGCATTCCTCAATATAATGAAGGCCATCTATGAGAGACCTACAGCCAACATCATACTCAATGGGCAAAAACTGAAAACTTTTCCACTAAGATCAGGAACAAGACAAGGTTGTCCACTTTCACCACTTCTATTTAATATAGTATTGGAAGTTTTAGCCTCAGCAATTAGGCAACAAAAGGAAATAAAAGGCATTCAAATTGGAAAGGAGGAAACAAAACTGGCATTGTTTGCAGATGACATGATAGTGTACATGGAAAATCCTATAGAGTCTACCAAAAAACTGCTTGAACTAATAACTGAATTTGGCAAAACAGTGGGATACAAAGTCAATATCCAGAAATCAAAGGCATTTTTGCATGCTAACAATGAAACAGAAGAAGCAGAAATCAAGAAAAAAAATCCCATTTGACATAGCAAAAACAAAAATAAAATATCTGGGAATAAATCTAACCATGGGGGTAAAAGACCTGTATGCAGAAAACTACACATCACTGAAGAAAGAAATCAAGGAAGACACAAACAAATAGAGACATACACCGTGTTCATGGATTGGAAGAATGAACATCATCAAAATGTCCATACTACCCAAAGCAACTTACAGATTCAATGCAATACCTTTTAAAGTACCAATGGCATATTTCACAGACATAGAACAAACACTTCAAAAGTTTATATGGAACCATAAAGACCCCAATAGCAGCTGCAATGTTAAGAAAGAATAATAAAGTAGGAGGGATCACAATACCTGATATCAAACTGTATTACAGGGCCACTGTAATCAAAACAGCCTGGTACTGGCATAAAGACAGGCACATAGACCAATGGAACAGAATAGAGAACCCAGAAATAAACCCAACTCTCTACAGTCAATTAATATTCGTCAAAGGGGGCAGTAACATAAAATGGGGTAAAGATAACCTCTTCAACAAATGGTATTGGGAGAACTGGACAGCTACATGCAAAA
>NW_028088738.1:0-2208 GCF_014824575.4 Sturnira hondurensis | reverse complement strand
TTACACCCAACAAGCACATTTGAAGACACTTAGCATAACTGAATGAATGGAGTAGACACAATCCCTAGGCCTCAATTCTAGGGAGGGAATGAGAGAGTCACACTAGGCATCGTTCACAGGTCCTTTGCACCCTCCAGACCTGGGTGCATACGGGTCTTCTCGACATCTGGAGGCCAACCTCCTCATAATGACCAGGGAGCCACACCACCCAACCAGATGAAACAGTGAGTGGCCTTGGGGTCCAGAAGGAGGGCCTCCTGGCCTTGCAAAGTGGGGATTGTAGTTGGACAGGGACTGGCAGAACTGTGATCTTACACATCTGCTCATTCCCAAAGGTGGGCTGAGTTCTGGTGGCTTCCATTCCCAGAGGTCAGGGGTCAAGGAGAATTGTGGTTGGGGCCCCAGTCCTCTTAGAACCAAAGGGGAGCGAGGATGAACTATGCTCTAGAGCCCCATCCGCACCACAGACCCACCCCACTCTGCCTACTTTTCTCAACATCCATCTCACCTGACCCCCGCTGGCAGGCTCAGAACAGGATTGGGGGAGCTGGCTGCTCACAAGTCTGTCTCAGTCTTCAGTCCAGGTTCCTGGGTACAGGGAGGGCAGGGGTGGGCCGGGTACAGGACCTTCGTCAGACCTGTCAGTGGGAAGAGGAGACCACACACACTCTGTGTTCAACCTGCTAGATGACCAAGCCTGTGTTTCCCAGGACAACCACAGGGGTCTGAGGGGCATGGGGCTGTCCCCTAGATGGGCAAGGCAGGCATGAAGTCTCAAGTTTAAACAAGGGTGCCATGGGAGGGTGTGTGGAAGGAAAAGCCAGGAATCTGACTCTGCTGCCCAACTACTTCCCCCCAGGACCCTTGCTTCTGTGTCGGGACGCTGGCCACACCAGATATCACCCTTTGGCCAGCCCCTACTGAATCCCTGGCTCATTTTGAAGAGGGCCTTGCAGGATGTCAGCTTCCCTGCAGCAAACCTGGGGAGCCTCATCCAGATGCTTGGGTTAGAGCTGGAGCATCCAGAGGCCAATGAGGCGAGGCTGAAAGGTGAGGGGCTGTAGCCTTGGGAGATGATCAGGAGTGGGGGGTGTGGGAGGGAGTAGAGGCCAGAGCCCCCTTAAAGGCACAGGCTCCTCTCCTGTCTCTGGAAAGGCAGAGAAAGCTCAGGCATGTATGTGAGCCTTTCTCTTTTCCCTGCCCCAGATCCACCTCCAGAGCTCCAGAGCACTCCAGTGCCACTGGAAGGGCCTGCCCCGGGCCCGGACCCTGCCCCAGCTGTGCTAGTGCTGGAGCCAGTGTCACCTCCACCAGCCCCTCCATCAGACCTGGGGCAGGCACCAGCCCCACCTTCAGCCCCAGGGCCAGCTCATGAGCTGGAGCCAGCTGGACAGCCCACTCCACCACCAGGAACAGACAACCCAGGCCCTGTGACCACTCAGCCCCTTGTGAGGGAGGAGAAGAGGAACATCCTGACCTTCCCTCCCAGGCTGGTGGCAGAACAACTCACAGGGATGGACGTGGTGAGCAGTGGGCCTGTCAGGATGGGGGGACAAGCCTTCATTCTGCTGTCAGTGCCCACACCTGCCTTATCCTGACCCACACCCCTGCCCCTGTGACCTGGATCCAAATCACAGAATCTCCAGACACCACCCGTGGGTCCTGGGGGACTTGGTAATGCCCCAGCCTCCCCTGCTCACCTGTGGTCAGTGTGTGTGCACACTTGCAGGTCCTGCTGCACAGAGTGTAGCATCGCACAGACAGCTGGGTGGTCCTGGCCCTTTAGGTGCAGAGGGGAGCTCCCTGGGTGCAGCCAGGAACACGGGTCAACCATTCACTTGCCCATGAGGCTCAGCAGCCTCTGCCCTGATTAGGCACCAGATGTACACTTGAGTCCAAGGGACACAGACAAACACAGCCCGTATTTGATGTGGACCCAGGGGTGTGTGCATTGGACATGAATTCAAAGCTCAGCCCTGATGGGGATGCTGGAATGTGCCCCCTAGGATGAGTACACTTAAGCCACTTCCTGGAGCCCAGAGTCAGTGAGAATGCGCTGGAGAAGATGCTCCTGTCCCTTCCCCAGCAGACTTGGGCCCTGGGTTATCCAGCGCTGGGTGCCCTCAGGGGACAGAGATGAATCCCAGGGATGCACATGAGGCTCAAGGCCACATCCTAGCTTCCTGAGCCTTTTTTTTTTTTTTTTTT
>NW_028088737.1:0-1550 GCF_014824575.4 Sturnira hondurensis | reverse complement strand
TTTGGTTATATTTATGAACCCTAATGTGTCTCCCAGTATCTCCCCACTTTAACATTTTTGCTCCAGCTGGGTAAGTAACTTGGTTAGCATGTTGTCCCAATATGAGAAAGTTGACAGTTCAATCCCCAGTCAAGGACATAGAAGAATTAACCGATGCATGAATAAAGTGAACAACAAACTGATGTTTCTTCCTCCCTCCCTTTGTCTCAAATAAATTTTTAAAAAATTTTTCAGTATCCCTTTTGCAGACCAGTTCTCTGCATTTTTGCTTGCTGCACACACACATATTATTAAGAGAGAAGGGAAGGGAGGTTGAAAGAGGGACAGAAACATCAATGTGTACTTGTGTCATGTATCTACCCCACTGGGGACCTGGCCTACAACCCAGGCATGTCCCCTTTCTGGGAATTGAACTGGTGACCCTTTGCTTCACTGGCCTATACTCAGTCTAGCGAGGGCAGCTTGCCATATTCTTGATATAAGTCACTCCCATGCTTTTATTTTTAATCCAGGTCTGGCATTTAAATTTTAGCTAATAAATCTCAGTTCATTATTTACTGTTGTACATAGCTAGAAATTCATTTTATACTTATGTGAAATCTGGTTTTGTTTCTTTGCCTGTTGAGCTTTACAGTATCTGGCAAGTGATTTCAGAGTCACGAGTCATTTTCAGTCATGTCTTCCTGTTCTAATCTCACCTACTCAATTTAACATGTCTAAACTTAATGGAATTGCTNGTAATGCTAGAACCATTGGGCCCTCTCCTACCTCTGTTCACACCATCTGAGCCCGTTGTGTGTCCAGCTAATGGTGTGTAGTCTCAACCATTTTATTGATGACATGAAATTTAATCCTTAAAGGAAAAGTATGCTTCCCTCATATAATGTCCCATAAAAGGTGTCTGGTCTGAATTGTCATGCTGTTGCATGGGGTACTTTATAAAATTTCCCATAAGGTACCAGATTTTTTCTTAATGCCACTTGACTATATCTGAGAATCTCGTTAGAAGATATTCTGAGACCTCCATCCTGGTCATTTTTTTTCAAATGGTGATATACATATAAGGAAAACCATTCAGTCATCTGTAAAGCACCGGTTCTCAGGTCAGGGTGATGAAGCCCTTCAGGGGATGTTTTTGGTAGTCACAACTGGGGTTTGGGGACTTGCTAGTGACATCTGATGTTAGAGGGTAGTGATTCTGCTGAACGTCCCACAGTTCACACCTTCCACTCCCATAACAGAATTCTCAGGCTCAAAGTGGTAGTTGAGGTTGAGAAGCTCTGCTATAAATGAGACTTTAAAGAAAAAATAATGGCTTTACACAAATGTCTAAATGGGTGTCTGTAGCCATCCTGATAATCATATTGAATTGCTGTATTACAGCATTTAACATGGGTTTGAATAACATGGGTTTGAATTGCACGGGTCCCCACTATACATAGATTTTTTGATTGACATGCGCAGTTCAGCTCCATGGTTGGGGATGGATCTGTTTATGTGGAGGGCTGACTAGTTATACATGGATTTTTGAGTTTGTGGGAGGTTAGTTC
>NW_028088736.1:0-1706 GCF_014824575.4 Sturnira hondurensis | reverse complement strand
TTCCTAGTTAAGGTTTCCTTTGTTAGCCTTCATAGGGTTGATGCCAAATATATACCTCAAAGGGCTGCTGGGAAGATTGTTAGAATTAATATGTAAAATAATTTATTAGGAACACAAAATTTCAGTTACTATTATTATCGTGGCATTCATAGCTATAGTCAGTCACGAGATCACCAAAGGCTGCTGGCCATCTCCACCTTGTAAAGAGGTGCTGGCCGTCCATCTAGCCGTCCATGTACCTAGTCCCATTGCCAAACACTTGCTGGAAGACCATGAAAATGAATGTGACCTTGGTCCTGACCCTAAGGAGCCCACAGCCTGGCAGCAAAGCGTCTGGCCACTAGCGAACTTTCCTTCCTTTTTTATTCCTGGTGCCCGCGTACACAGGAATGCCAACGAGCTGACAGCCACCAGCACTGAATTGTTCCAGCCGCCGGGATGCGAAAACCAGCAGCAGTTCCTTTGCGTCTGCTGGGCTGCAGCGGCCCCAGCCTTGCAGCCTTGGCAGGGCGCTGCTCTGGTAGAGCCCAAACCTGGTAGGAAGAAGCCCCGCCCTGCTCCAGGCCTGTCAGACGAGTAAGAGGAAGTATGAGCCTTAGGGATGCAACACCTGCTGCCCAGGGCTGTGTGTGATGAGTGCCACCTGCAGGAAGGTTCTCGAAGGGCGTTGCCCTCTCGCCCACCCCTCTGCTCAAGTCTCGGCCTCTCAGGGCTGCCAGAATGAGGGGAAATGTGTGTTTGAGAGAACTCGTTTTGTGCCCTGGGGATGGGGCTGTGGGCAGCAGCTGTGGGTAGGTGGCAGAGAGCATGGCCAAGGGGACAGCCGAGCTCCTGCACGGAGGGGTCTGTTGGGGGTGCCTGGCGATGCAGTAGAGAAACCCCCATCCTGGGGGTGAGGAAGCCCCGGGTTGGTTCAGCAGTGGGGACAATAACTCTGGGGTGACTTGGAACCAGGTCNGCCTGTGGAGGTGGCAAGTGCCTGTCCTGGTGCCCTTTCAGCTTGGATCCATCAGGGACACTACCAACACTCGGCTCGTGTCCCCACTAGACTCACGGCTCCTGCCTGCACTTGTGGCTTCTCTCCACACACCTGGGGCTCTCTGCCTGCAGGAGGGCTTCCTCTGAGAGGCAGGCCACGGCGCCAGGAGGAGACGCCCTTGAGGAATGACAGTGCGCATGTGCGGACCACCCTGCCAGAGGCACTCTCTGCCCATGGCACCCCCCTTCCTCTCCACCCCCACCCCCAGGAGGACAGGTTAGTCTCCAGCTGAAGATGCAGACACTGACTTGGTCACCAAAAGAACATTCTTCCAAGAGTTGAAGCCACGGGTACAGAAATTCCCCTCTGTGGCCCCTGCCCACTCCCACCTGAGAGCAGGCTGCCTCTGGGGTCCATGGAAACCTTCGGGTAGAATTAGCCCTAAGTGCCCCCAGTTCTCCGAGGCCAGCGGGGCCTCCTGTTCACAGCTCGATGTGTTCTGCCTTGGCTGGCTTCTTGGCCGCATTCTTGGCAAAGAGCTCCGTCCAGAAAGCCACTTCCTTATCTTTCAGCTTCCGGGCCACTTGGGTGACGAGGCCAATCTGCAGGGACTCTTCCTTCTGGTCATACACAGGCCAGTGGGGCAGCCCCTCCCCGTTGGGGTTCCTGGGAATCGAAAAAAATCAAAGAGAAATGCCTCTAAGCTACTCAGAGGTTTGCCAGGCCC
>NW_028088735.1:0-915 GCF_014824575.4 Sturnira hondurensis | reverse complement strand
CTACTTTAGTTTTTTTCTTTTTCCCCCAAAATTTCTTTATTTAATTATTTTTCAAGTACAGTTTTCTTTCTATTACTCCCATCCCCTCCCATCCCCATGCTCCCCCCTCCCTCCCATTTCCACCCTTCTCAGTTGTTGTCCATGTATCCTTTACATATGTTCCTTTAAATCCCTCCCCTATTTCCCCTGAAATTCCCTCCCCTCTCCCCTCTGGTCACTGTCAGCCTGTTCTCTATTTCAGTGTCTTTGGTAATATTTTGCTTTCTTGTTTGTTTTGTTGTTTAGCTTCCCCTTAAAGGTGGGATCATAGGGTATTTGTCCTTCAACCTAGGTGCCCGTCACTAAATGAATGAATCAAAAAACTGTGGTACGTATACACAATGGAATTTTATGCTGCAGAAAGAAAGAAGGAGCTCCTACTTTTTGCAACATCATGGATGGAGCTGGAAAGCATTATACTGAGTGAAATAAGCCAAGTGTTGAAGGACAAATGCATTCTCATTTAAATGAATGTAATAACAAAATATACATAGTATTCTTAAGAGGACATACTGTATATACTTTTAAAATGTCTCAAGTTGTTTCTGACAGGGGAGCAACATGCAAGTATATGCTCTCACTAGGCTTTGGAAAAGTTCATTGACAGGTACATTCACTCTGGATAAGCCATTCATACATTTATTAAATTTTCTGTATCTCAATTTACAAAGTGATGAACTGGAAAATTAGAGCAGTTTTCCACAAAGATCCTTCAGATCCAACAACATGTAAACTGATATACATCATTAATGCACTTTGTTATGTTATGAAGCCCATATTCTATCTGGAGAATCTTCATATAGAGGTTATTGCTATAACAAAATAATACATGTTGCATGTACATTTGTCAATTTAAGTGTCTTTGTCACTATTTCA
>NW_028088734.1:0-662 GCF_014824575.4 Sturnira hondurensis | reverse complement strand
AACAAAGTCTTCAGTCCTACAGCTTCGTAATTAGTGTTACCTACAAACATAAGCTGACATCCATTTGTCGTATGTGCTGTGCAGATTCAGACAGACTCATCCTTCTCTTCTGCTTTGTCCTTGCATGTTACTATGTCTGTCTGGATTGGGTGACACAACCTGGTTTAGCCATCCCCCTCTCTCCCACCTGCTGGGGCTCTCTGGAGCCAAGTGTCACTGCTGAGCAGGGCTGAGCCCAAGCAGCTGGTGTTCCTGAAAGCCACAGGCTCCTGATTCATCCAGACTCTGACCTTCACCCACCTGGGAGGCCCAACTGCCCTCCTTGAGCTTTCCATATATACGGATTATTACCTATAAGCCTCGCATTTCCCTGGTTCCCTAAGGCCATGGTTCCTAACATCTTTATCACTTTGGGGGTTTTTGGCAAACCCCAGAGCCATTCTCCTCCCTGGGGGTTCAGTCACTTCATGCCTACTGCATAGTGAGAAGCTACTAGGTAACCCCCCCAGGCCCAGCATGCAAATCAGAGTTCAACAGTAACTTGCTGATTTTGTCTAGATCAGTCAGAGGTATGGGTGAATGTGCAAAGGATATGATTTCTAAATGTCCCACTTTCTTTTTTTAAATATATTTTATTGATTATACCATTACAGTTGTTCTAT
>NW_028088733.1:0-3132 GCF_014824575.4 Sturnira hondurensis | reverse complement strand
TCCTGGGGTGATGAAAATACCACATTTACCTACACAGCCATCTTGACGGGAAACTAAGATATTCTGTAAATGTTTATTTAAGGATGATGATTTAGTAAAGATAATAAGTTTTGATCCCTTGGCTGTGTCAGAATGACACTGGCTTTGTTTTCTAGTCTCTGAGGGGGTGGTGGTGAGGAATGCCTGCTTATTCAGGTGGGTGTCCCAATGTTTATTCTTGCTAAGTTTGCATCAGTGCAAATGTGGGCACAGTGGAAAGGCAAAGGGTGTCCTTAATCCTACGAAAATAGTTTTGCCTCACAGACCCCATGGAAGGGTCTTAGAAACCTCAAGGGTTCCACAGAGCACACTTTGAGAATGGTTGTTCTGGACAAACCAGGGGCAGTCTCCCCACCGGCCCTGGCCTTTGCACCCTCTCACTTCCTAGAACCCCTCTCCCTGAGGTGGGAGCCCTGCCTCCCCACACTCTGCTGAAGGCACTGCCCTGGGTTTTTCTAGAGGAAAGCTCAGGCCCTGGAAATGAGATTCCAGAGAGTGTCCTCAATCTGGGAGAAAGGTGGGGGGACAGGTGTTTCCCCTTTGGAATTGGAAAAGTGTGTGTCTGAAGGCACCAGACCCACAGGTAACCTGGTTGTGTTTGTTATACAGCACCTTAATGTGAATTCACGTCTCAGCAGAAATGTGGTGTCATCTGTCATGGAAATGACATTGTCCCTTTCATTTTTCATGGGTCTAGTGCTGTGACTGGAGGCCCAGACAACATGGAGTTCCGTTCAGTCCAGTAGACTGTTCTGGAAGAAGGGGTTGTTCTGTGTCTGCACGTCCAACATGGCAGCCACTAGCTGCAGGTGGCTGTTGGGCACTGGAAGTACGACCGGTGTGTGGAGCAGTTGAACTTTTAATTTTACTTTTAATTTAAAAGACCCAGTGTCTTGTAGCTGCCATATGAGACAGTGCTTCTCCAGAGTGTTTGTGGTTTTCAGTGTCTGCCCCCAAAAGACACTGTGTGACTCATACTTTAAGGTATATTAAAATTATTGCCCCATGGAAGTCATGGGTCCTCATTCGTCTGCGAGGGTTTAGATACATCCTCAAAATACAGCCTGTCCAGGAAAGACTACTTACTATGCACTTCACAGCTAGAGTGTGCAGACAGTAACCAAAATGTGATGTAACACCTCAACGTTGTAAGTGATCAAAAACGCTGTCACTGGAGTCCGTCCTTGTGCACGTCACTTTGGGACCCTTGGTGCTGTTTTTGTGAACCTGGAGAACATAAGCAGGCACGTGAGGCTGTACTTCAAGAGAGACTGTTTATTGAACACAACACACACCAAACACGTGTGGGTGCCGTACATACTTAAAAAGTTGTAAAGCAGAAGGTGTAAACATTGTTGTTCCACCGTAGATGCCCTACCTGTCCTTTCCATGTTTTCCCCAAACTCGCACGATTCTGTTGTCTTTTACCCTTGGACCCCTCTCCCCAACATGAAAATACATCTTAAGTTTTAACAATAGTGGAATGAAAACTCTCTAAGCAAGACCCAAAGATGAAAGACCTTGAAGGAAAACATTAAACTTTCCTGTGTCAACCACAAGGTCTGGAGATACACACTCACGCCCACAAGCAAACTCAAAGACGCTTTAAAATGTTGACAGTGAAGGTAACGTGTGTCCGTGTTCTTCCACCAAAGACCCTGAAGGGCGCCTGGGGCAGACAGCGGGCTGTGTGTGTCCCTGCTGGGAGAGAGAGCGCACCCTCGGGTCGTGGGCAGCTGGGGGGCCTGGGTGAGACAGGGTGTGCCCCGGAGGTGGAATCTGGACAGAGATCTAGGGGGGATCTGTGGGCGCAGGGGCCCCTCTAGACTGGCGTCATCAGCACCTGAGGGCAAGTCTGTGACTGGGCATCTCAGGAGATACCTGCGGACGCAGCAGACGGGAGCGAGGGTGAGGGGTGACAGGAAAGATGCTGTCTTCCCTCCTGTTCCCAGGCCCGGGAGCTGCTTGGTAGCGTGTGAGCTGCACCGGGTCTTGTTTCTGTTTGTGCTGAGACAACACGCAGGGTGGTGTTGTCGTGTCTCACGTGGCCGTGGTCTCGGGGTGTCCTTGTCTGATGCTGATGTTCTGTGAGACCACGCGAGTCCAACCAGAGAAGAACCGGCCTAGCAGTGAGCTCTAAGCCTGCTCCCGGCAACATTGGGCTTAGCTCTAAGCGCCAGACCCGTTCTGATGTTGGGGCTGCTTTTCCTTCCTTTAAAAATACCTTCAATCTTTAAAAAACACTTACAACTCACTCAAAACATAAGGAATATTAAGAAACAATTTGGAAAAGAAGAAATGCAAATGTTAAACAATTATATTTTGAATAAATACATGTCCACAAAAATGAGAATGTGGATTAAGAAAAATAGGAATAAATTAAAAATCTCTCAGTTTGGCAAAAATGAAAGAAAATGATGAGCGTTTCAGCCAAAGGGTAGGGAACTGATTCTGTATAAAGTTTGAAGGAAGAGACTGGAAACCGGGGCGAAACCCCTGAAGGACGTTTTTGCAAAAGGTCTCAGCAGTTAAAATGTGCTTACATTTTGACACAGAAATTCTTTTAGGAATTTTCCCTAAGAAGTTAGCCACAGATACTTCCGAAATATATATTCAAGGATGTTTCTTGTGTTGTGGTTTTATAAAAGCAAAAGGATAGAATGTCTCTAAATGCTCCAATCGACAGAATGATGGTAACTATGGACAGAGGATCACTTAACGTGTCTCAGGCAGTGACACCATGGGATCCACATAGAAGGTCAAGTGTAAACCCATTGGGCACTTGATGTGGGATCCTTGTGAGGGACAGAGGAAAGGAGACTCAGAGGGGTTCTGGGTGGTGGAGGTTCGGTGAAGGCAGGGGGGTTCTCTCAGTGCCTTGATGACTCACTCTCTCTGGGTCCCTTGGCAGCTGTTGGTACTGGACAGGCCTGGGCCTGAGTGGTTCCGCCTCAGGACAGCCTGTGGTGTGTGGTGTGTGATGTGTGGTGTGTGGTGAGTGGTGTGTGGATGCTTGACTTCCTCTGCATAAGATTTCACATCTCATGTCCAGGGGATTTTGAAATGTTTATTAAAGCTGGGGACAGTGACACT
>NW_028088732.1:0-1174 GCF_014824575.4 Sturnira hondurensis | reverse complement strand
GGCTCTGGGACTTTGAGTTCTTGCACCATCTTTTGGGCTGTTTGTGCCTGTTGAGTAGCAGGCTCGGAGCCCTAGGTTTTCACCAGAGCAGGGCAACTCAGTCGCTGGGTTGTGACATGGTATGTGGGGGCGGGGTCAAAGAGGGACAATGGCTTCCCTCCGGTGCCCGCCGCTGGGACCCCCACCAGCACCGCAGCCACCACCGTCACCAGGGCCACGCGCCCTGCTCCACTGCACGCGAGTGTGCCACCGCTGTCAGCCCTCCACCACTGGGTTCGCCCCCCGGGGCCTGCGTGGTCCGTCTCACTGCGCACGAATGTGCGATCTTGGTCAGTCCGCCCCGCACCCCGACTAGGTCCGGGCTGCCTGCGTTCCTAGGTCTGTCCTTCCCGACCCTGCTCCGCTGCTGGCTCTGCCTCTCTTACCGTCCCGGTTGAACGGTTCTTAGCTGTCGGACTTCCGTATAATTCAGTTTTCTGGTCTCTGGGTGTGTCTTAGTTCTCCAAAACTTTTGTTGTATCCAAACTTGGTTGTGGGAGAAGGCACAGTGTTTCCACCTATGCCTCCATCTTGGCGGAAGTTAATTTCTGATCTTATATTTCCAAAATATTTGCTATATTTGTGTCTGGTTCTATTGCTTGCTCTTTCTCTTCCACCTGTGTTTTTTGTCTTTTAGTGTGCCTTGTAATTTTAATTAGAGGCTAGATCTAGTATACTAGGTCAGAGGTGATGCAGACTCCGGCCCTCTGGACTCTGTGGGTTGTGGATGAGGTAAACAGATTTTCATGGACTGCCGAGTCCTGTGGAGAACAAGAGACAACACAGCCACTCTCTCAAGGGAAGAGCGCCCTGACCCTTGCCTGCACAGGCTTTTATTGCTTTCCAGTCTCATTAAATCAAAGAAGGTTCTCATTATTTCTAGATTTAGTTAAGTAATTACTTCTTACAGATAACCAAAGAAGAAAAAAGTTGCAGATGCAAGGGAACAATAAAAATGATTGATTTGGTTACATTTCATCTTTGGGATGTGATAGCACAGACTTCAGGGAGTTGCTTCAGAGATACACATTAACCACCTGCAGTTTCAACTCAGGGGGAGGGACTTTCAGCAAAAGCAACTTGCACAGCAGCCTAGGTACAACGCAGGCCTGAATCCCCACGGGAAAGCCAATCT
>NW_028088731.1:0-686 GCF_014824575.4 Sturnira hondurensis | reverse complement strand
TTTTGTTATGCAAAGTGTTTTAAGCTGTACCATTCACTTTGCCCATGCCCCAAACCCCAAGCATGGGCTGTGGAGAATTTTAGTGGACCCTAGCTCTGCACCCTGTTATATGTTGTCTTTTGTTATCTATGATAATATCCCTGTGGCATGTCAAGTTTTCTTGTTCTAGGCCCCTCAAAGCACAGATATTGCACCAAGGAGAGACCACAAATCCCCTCATTGTTGTTATCATGCTAATTGTTGACTAGTAATGATCCTGTACTCACCTGTATACAAATAACTATCTATCACTTTACCTTTTCTCCAATCCCAGAGCTTTTCTGCTTTACTTTTCTTGCCTCCAAAATCTATCACCAGTGGATTTCTTGTAACCTCTTTAGGTCTCCTCTTTTGATTGTAATGTATGAAATAAGGTGCTAAACTGCCATTCTCCACAGCACTTTTCAATACATTGAGACTTTGCTTCCTGGCAGTTGTCAATTTCATTCCAATAAACTCACAAATATTCTCTACATGTTTGAGTGTTTCTTATGTTGACGGTTGCATGTAGCATGGCTCGAGGCCCACACTGGCTGAAATTTGCCTCATAACTGTTGAGTGCTGGCATTTCAGAGAGCAGTTCCCTTGAACTTCCCATGCATATATCTAGTTCCCTTCAGCAATGACCTGGGAACTCAGAGTACAGC
>NW_028088730.1:0-545 GCF_014824575.4 Sturnira hondurensis | reverse complement strand
TCTGACACAAAAGGAACAAATAGTTTGCTCTATCACTGAATTAAAATAGGAGTGAAAGATGCAGGGAGACAGAGTCACGGAGAGATGTGGACAACCTCATAGGTTGGGAAAGAAAGTCTGACTTAGTTCACAAGAATCCCAATTATATCTTGACTGCTACCAAATGTATTTTATTCTGCAGGATTTTTTAAAATTTTATTTATTTATCTTTAGAGGGGAAGGGAAGGAGAGAAGGAGAGAAGTATCAATGTATGGTTGCCTCTTGTGAGTCCCCTGCCGGAAACTGGCCTGCAACCCAGGCATGTGCCCTGACTGCGAATGGAACTGTGATCGTGTGGTTCATAGGCCGGCACTCAATCCACTGAGCTACACCAGCCAGGGCTGTAGGATTTTAACATTACAGGGGTAAACGTGATAAAATTTTCTTTCTTCCTACAGTTTTGCTTAGATCTAATCTTGTGTGTGTTTTTTTTTATTTTACGTATTTATTTTTAGAAAGAGTGGGAGAGAAACATCAATGTGTGGTTGCCTCTCATGTGTCCCCT